>NW_026899545.1:0-8518 GCF_033153095.1 Gastrolobium bilobum
AAGCAGCTCCTCAACTCACAGGAAAGGAACTTTCTTTCGCCTCTGCTTTTATTTCATTTCATTTCATTTCGTTGGATCTACCATTTATTTTAAGTGTGTTATTGCGTTTTTTTCTTTTTTCTTTTTGTTTCAGCGACCATAAAACATGTATTTTTATTTGTATTTGTAGCTCAGCTTAAAAAAGACACTGAACAGAGGCATTTCTCCTCTTGATGGCACCCGACTCTGAGCCTCTTGAGTTGAGATTCTTCTCAAAAATCTTCCTTTACTTGCTGCTGAGGATAAGGTAACTTTCGATACCATACCATACCATACCTTTATTTTTTCTTAAATCCTCATTATTAATAATGTACGTCATGTATTTGTTTGTGCTCTATAGTCTATGGTTTATTCATTGTATCTGTATTGTTACTTTTGTTTGTAGTGATAAGTTTTTTATAACTGAATGAATCTTAGAAGCTCAGTTTCAGTTCACTCAGTATTATTACTTTGCCTCTGCTTTTAAAAAGTATATAAGAGGAGCTTAATAGTTGTTTAAGTTTAGTGTGTGATTAATTTAAAGAGAAGAAAATAAATAAAAAAATGGATTTGAAAAATTTCTTAATAAGATTGAAGTTTAATTGCGCTGTTTGTGTTACTTTATTTAGGGAATAGGAGAGATGCTAGACTACTGTTCTGTTGATCGAAGATCAGAGTCAGATCCTCAGAGCACCTAATGTTGTGATTTGACAAGAGAGCTTTATTGGTTATTAATTGCGCACTTCTTCTTTTTTTTGCTTCCTTGCTTCTCTCCTGAGCTCCTACCTTTCTCAAAATCTTGGCTTCTTAGGTAATTTTGAAGCTTTTTTTGTTTCCAAAAAATGATAGTGTTATTATATTAAAACTATCTAGTTGTGCTGTGTAGCACTGTATCATTCATTCACCTATTCTGTAGACTATAATCCTTGTATCTTTTCCCCCAAAGAGAGTCCTTGCTACTGATATCGATGTATTCTCTTGTTTACTCGTACATATATGTTTTCATTGTTTAATTTTAATTTTCACTGGCATCTAGCTTAAACGTAAAAAATGTAATTTAATTGGGCGGGATTTAATTTAATTACACTCACTCATTCCTCTCTTTCTTCTCCCTCTCTCTCTTCTCCACCAAAGAAAACCCCTAAGCCCCCTCTTCTCTTCTCTTCTCACCCTTCAATCAAATCACAAAAATGGTTGGTTACCTTTTCTTTTCGTTATCTTCTCTTCCTTCTAAACAAACGATTCATTGAATCTGACTTGAATGAATGTTCTTCTTCAAGTTTTCTTTCTTTCTTTCAATCAAATCACAAAAATGGTGGTTACCTTTGGCCGATGCTCAGCTCAACTCACAATAACAATACTGTTGAAGATCTTGTTCAACAAGATAAGCTACCAACTACAAGCAGCAGCTCAACTCACAGGAAAGGAACTTTCTTTCGCCTCTGCTTTCATTTCATTTCATTGGTTCTTCCATTTATTTTAAGTGTGTTATTACATTTTCTTTCTTTCTTTTTTTTTGTTTCAGCGACCATAAAACATGTATTTCTTTTTGTATTTGTAGCTCAGCTCAAAAAAGACACTGAACAGAGGCATTTCTGAGCTAGTCCTCTTGATGGCCCCTGACACTGAGCCTCTTGAGTTGAGATTCTTCTCAATAATCTTCCTTTACTTGCTGCTGAATGCTGAGGATAAGGTAACTTCCCCTCCATACCATGCCATACCTTTATTTTTTCTTAAATCCTCATTATTAATACTGTACATGTCATGTATGTATATTTGTTTGTGCTCTATGATGGTTCATTCATTGTATCTGTCTGTATTATTACTTTTGTTTGTAGTGTTAAGTTTCTTATATATAACTGAATGAATCTTAGAAGTTCTGTTTCGGTTCACTCAGTATTATTACTTTTTGCCTCTGCTTTTAAAAACATGCATGTATATAAGAGGAGGTTAATTAATAGTTGTTTAAGTTTAGTGTGTGATTAATTTAAAGAGAAGACAATAAATAAATAAATGAATTTGAAAAATTTCTTAATAAGATTGAAGTTTAATTGCGCTGTTTGTGTTACTTTATTTGGGGAATAGGAGAGATGCTAGACTACTGTTCTGTTGATCAGAGATCAGAGTCAGAGTCAGATCCTCAGAGCACTTAATTTGTGATTTGACAAGAGAGCTTTATTTGGTTCCTTGCATCTCTCCTGAGCTTTTCCACTTCCTACCTTTCTATACGTGTCTCTCTCTTTCACCTTTCTCAAAAACTTGGCTTCTTATGGAATTTTGAATCTTTTTTCTTTCCAAAAATGATAGTGTGATATTATCAAATTATTAATAAAGATTGAAGATGAAGAATATTATTATTATTTTTTTTAAATTCTAAAAATTAAATAGTATATCATTTTTTTTTAATTTTAAACAATTGTAGTAAAAATCCCTGCTGCTATGACTCCATTGATTATTATATTAAAACTATCTAGCTGTGTTGTGTAGCCCTGTATCATTCATTCACCTATTCTGTAGTTTATAATCTCTGGTGTCATGCATAGTCTTTCGCTTTTTCCCTACAGAGAGAGTCCATTGCTCCTGATATCGATGTATTCTCTTGTTTATAAGGATGGTAGTATGAGATTAAAGTTTATTTGGGGAATAGGAGAGAGATACTACTGTTCTGTTGATCAGAGATCAGAGCCATTAATTGCTTTTGTCAGTCCTCATTTCACCTAATGTGAAAGTTGTGATTTGACAAGAGAGCTTGCTTTTATTTTTTTGCGTCCACTCTTCTCTCTTGAGCTTTTCCGCTTCCTACCTTTCTATCTCTACGTGTCTCTCTCTCCCTACCTTTCCATATTTCATAGGGGGTGTTCTTAATTTTTCTTGTGGGGTATGATAAGTCTCTGAAATGAGACTTGAAACATATGGTTTTAATGTGCAAATAGAAATAAAAGAATACTTTTTATGTTAGTAAAAGCCCCAAATTTACACTGAGTTGAATTTATTGATTAAAGTGCTAATGGGCTGTAACATTCCATTTTTCAGGCCCATTTTCCTTTTTCATCAGAAATACCCATTAGAGGAAAGTAAAAGAAGTCAGCATGAAGAAAAAAAAAAAGATACAGGGAAGTGATGGGCCGGACCTAAAAAGCCCAAAAGGAAAGGAAGAAAGAAAGCAACAAAAGGAAAAGAAAAAGGGAAGGAAAGAGAAGTCTGCGGCAGAAACGTGAAGAAAAGAAAAGAAAACGCAAACCCTAGCGAACCCACGTCGTGCGATCAGAACCCACTTCAGCCATCCCTAATCCCTGCCCCAAATCGATTCAGAAGGTCAGAATATCCCTTGTCCACGGTTCATCTTGACCCATACCCACAGTCCATGTAGAAAAAGAAATCACGAAAACCCTAGCCACTATTTTTGGATTCAGAAAAAGCCAAACAAAGATCCGTTACTTAGTGGATGCTGGAGCGATTGTGAGCACACGTCATTGTACGGGTTGAAGGAACGACAATTCCATCCGATTTGTAAGAGCAGAGGAGTGGAGCACTGTGGGGACCACTCATTTGCAGCAGCGCGTCATATTGCTGAGCTGGAGAAAAAGAGGATAGTGTGCAAAGAGCCCTATAAAAGGGATATAGGAGTGAGTCATCGAGGCAGCTCTCTTCTGTTTTCTGATTTATTGTTTTTCTTAGTTTTTGTTTTCTGAACAATTTTGAGTTTCTTTTAATTTCTGTTTTGTAATGAGATTCTGGTTCATTTTGATGAACTTGATGCATGTCTTTACAGCACTGAGATTGCCGGTTGTTAGGCCAGTGCTGTAATTGTAGTTTTTAGAATTTTTATTTTGTGAATTCTGTAGTTCTGTTACTGTTTGTAAGCCTCACCCCTATGGATAGTGGCTAACTTTTTAGAGGTTGGGTTTAGGTGATACCCGAACCTCAGTGCTTGTCAAATATTTGATTTCCTGGTTTTAATGTTTATATCTCAGTTGTTTAATGTTGTTTCTAATGTTTAAAATTGTCTGCATTTTGGCCAAATGTCAGATGTTTGGTTAGGATTTAGTTGTTGAGAAACAATTAATTCTGGATTCTGCATTAGACACATGAACTTAGATGAGAAATCATCTAAGGGATCTCAATTCAGAAACGAATGAGTCCTCATGTAATAGTGGACCTGAATCTCAAGAGTCCTAATCCCACTTGGCATAGAGATATGGAAGTGGGCAACTTTGGGATAAAATAATTTTTAAGAGATTAAAAATTAACAATACAGTCCTGTTAACAGAGAATCTTAGGATGAGCCTTTTGTTAATCAAATTATTTTTCAAGCATTGTGGGGAAGGAGAGCCAAAAACTCAACCCACCTTTTTAAACATCTTTATCAATTCAGATTTTCCAATTTCTTTTGTTATTTCATATTTCAATCTCTATTCCGTTTTCAAAATTTTTGTCACATCTTTCATTTAAGTTGCTCCATTCTTCATTTTTATTTTATAACTTAAGAAAGTAATTCAGAAAATTTTAAAAGAAAAGTGAACAGTAGTGTTTTAGGTCCATTCTAAATTATTTTTACTTTACAATTTTATATCTTTTATTTTCAAATAGTAACTCAATTTTAAGCAATTACAAATTTTAGTCATTTCAAAACGCCAACGATCCTTGTGGGAACGATAACTGGGACTTATAACAGCCCTATATTACTTGTTGTCGCGTATACTTGCGCGCATTACTTGCACAACTGTTAGCAAGGCAACAAGTTTTTGGCGCCGTTGCCGGGGATCGAGGCGTATATGATCAAGTTTCTGTGTGATTGCTATTTTTGAACTGCTTCTTTTTGCTGTTTTTAGTGTAGCTCATTTGAATTCTGTGTCAGTTTTGTTTAGTTATTAGTTCTATAGTATCTTGAATATTGGTAGTTTAAAAATCTGTTCTGTTCATATTCTGTTTATTTTATGTCATTTAATTTTTCTTAGTTTCATTTTTATTTTAATTATTAGTTCCACCCTGTGTGAGGGTGAGTTATTACTGCCTTATAAAGCCGTCAGGCTGTGAACTGTCTTGGGATTTTTCTGCTTGCAGGTTCTTGTGTGTTTATTTATTGCTTGTTCTGCATAAAAGTTGGTTAGTAATTTAGGTGTTTTAGCTAAGCCAGGTTTACCTGTTTTAGTTAAAAGGGGTGCATGAGTGCAACTCCACACCCGTTCATATATTCAATTGACCCGGAACCTGAAAGGACATTTAGAGTTAGGAGAAGAGCCCAGATAGCACATAGGCAAATTCCACTTCTAGAAATTGAAGAAATGGAGGATTTAGGAAGTGTAAACGGGAATGATGGGGTAGGAGGACCTGCAAGGATAAGGGAACCACCTGTTATAAATGATAATGATAGGTCCATGATGGACTTCATCATACCTGTGTTGGATGAGTTAGATCCAAGCATAGCCCAACCTGTGAATGGAGTGCCCTTCAAATTAGAACCGGTGATGTTCACCATGCTTCAAAACATGGGGCAGTTTCATGGGTTGTTGATGGAAGACCCACACAAGCATCTTAGAAATTTCATAGAAGTGGCCAACACTTTTAGGAATCCTAACATCTCGGATGATGTGTTAAGATTGAAGCTCTTCCCTCATTCACTGGCTGACAAAGCCAAAGAATGGTTGAACTCCCTTCCATCCAACTCTATAACCAATTGGCACACCCTTGCTGAGAAATTCATTATGAAATTTTTCCCCTCTAATAAGATAGTGCAAACTAGAGGTGATATTGCTAACTTCATGCAGAGGGATGGAGAGACACTAGTGGATGTGTGGGAGAGGTACAAGAACCTTCTTAAGCAATGCCCAAATCATGGTTTGCCCTCTTGGGCAGTGTTACAAACCCTGTACAATGGCCTAAATACTCAAAACAGGGCCTTGGCAGATTCTGCTGCTAATGGCATGTTTATGACTATGTCCTTTAACCAAGCCCATGAGTTGTTAGAACAAATGACTCAAAATTATGCCCAATGGCCTGAAGAGAGAAATCAGCCAAGGAGAGTGGCTGGTTTACATGAGATAGACCCTGTAACAGCTCTTTCAGCCAAGTTTGATGCACTGTCTAATTTAGTGAGAACCCAAGGACAAACCATTGAGGCAAGATTATCTCAATCCCAAGTTCCTGCACCTCAAATACCTGTGACCCAACCTCAAGTTAATGCAATAAACACAAGTGTAACTTGTGTTTGCTGTGGTGGGCCCCATTTGTATGATAGCTGCCCATCCAACCCAGAATCTGTGTTTTATGTGGGAAACCAAAATAGAAACCAAAATATTTTTCCCAATAACTTTAACCAGGGATGGAGGCAGAACCAACAGCCTCAATATTTTCAAGGGCAGGGGCAGCAAGCTGGTCCTTCTAATGCTCAAACAAAAATACCTTTTCCTACCCAGAATTACCAACAAACTTCTAGGCAGCAAGCTGTTGTTCAACCTAGTGAGATGCCCATTGCTCCATCCTCTTCTTTAGAAGCTTTGTTAAGGGAATATTTGGTTAAGAATGAGACCAAGCAAAACAGCTTGGAAGCTGTTGTGCAAAGTATTCCAGCATCCCTAAGGAACATAGAATCCCAACTAGGCCATTTAGCAAACACTATGAATACCAGACCTCCTGGTACCTTGCCTAGTAACACTGAAGAGCCTAGGAGAAATAAAGAGCAATGCAATATGATAGAGCTTAGAAATGGCAGATCTGTAAATCAGCCAGAAGCTGTGGTTAGACCTTCCACATTAAAAAAAAGGAAGGGGAGAACATGCAGAAAGAAAAAGAGGCAAATTCTGAACCTGTTCAGAATTCTGTTGTCCATAATAGCCCCCAAGGGGTTGTGCACAATAACTCTTCACCCACTTTGGTCGAATCAGACACTCAGCCCTCTATAGATGAGCCTTTAGGGAATAATTCCATTGAAAAACCTACTCAAAAGGGTTCGACCCCTAAGCCAAATAGTGAGACACCTGCTACTTCAAAAAGACCTCCACCACCCTTTCCTCAAAGGTTGCAAAAGCAGAAGCAAGATAATCAGTTTAGGAAATTTCTAGACCTCCTAAAACAGTTGCATGTCAACATTCCATTTGTTGATGCATTGGAACAAATGCCCTCTTATGTAAAGTTCATGAAAGAAATTCTTTCAAGAAAAAGGAGGCTAGAAGAGTTTGAGACTGTTGCTCTTACACAAGAGAGCAGTCAATATCTTCTTAGTAAGATACCTCCTAAACTAGGAGACCCAGGAAGTTTTACAATCCCTTGTACCATAGGAGACCACTACATAGGCAGAGCATTGTGTGATTTAGGTGCTAGTATCAACTTAATGCCTTTGAGTGTGTACAAAAAGCTGAAAGTAGGAGAACCTAATCCCACCACTGTCACATTACAGTTGGCTGATAGGTCTCTAGTTTATCCGGAAGGGAAAGTAGAGAATGTTTTGGTTAAAGTAGATAAATTCATTCTACCTGCTGATTTTATAATTTTAGACTATGAGGAAGACAGAGAGGTTCCAATTATTTTGGGAAGGGCTTTCTTAGCCACTGGTGGGGCTGTCATAGATGTTAAGGAGGGTGAGTTGGTCATGAATGTGAATGGGGAACAAGTAAAATTTAATATTTTAAAAGCCATGAAATACCCAAGAGACATTGAGGAATGTTCTAGACTAGATATCATTGACTGTGTAGTCAAAGATAAACTTTTGCATGAGTCCTCATTAGACCCTTTGCAAAATTCTGTTTTTGAGGGTCTAGAAATCAATCAAACTGAGTCTGGGGAAGTAGTTAAGTGGCTTAATTCTAAAACTGATGTCGTTTGGAAAAATAAAAATTTTGAGTCATTAGAATTGGCCAAGAGAGGATTAAAAATTCCCAAATCTTCAATTGAAGAACCCCCTGTGTTAGAACTTAAGCCTCTGCCTAACCATCTTAGATATGCTTACCTAGGAGAAAAAGATACCTTGCCTGTCATAGTGTCCAATCTGCTCACTGTGCTAGAGGAAGAACAGTTGCTGACTGTTTTAAAAAAATTTAAGAGGGCTATAGGTTGGTCTTTAGCAGACATTAAAGGTATTAGCCCTTCTTATTGCACACATAAAATTCTGTTGACTGACCCAACCAGCAGCTCTAGGGAGCAGCAAAGGAGATTGAACCCAATCATGAAAGAGGTAGTCAAAAAGGAAATAATTAAGTGGTTGGATGCTGGGGTAATATATCCTGTTTCTGACAGTAACTGGGTCAGCCCAGTACAGTGTGTCCCTAAGAAAGGTGGGATCACTGTTGTGGAGAATGAGAAAAAAGAATTAATATCCACAAGGACTGTCACTGGTTGGAGAATCTGTATGGACTACAGAAAACTCAATAAGGCCACTAGGAAGGATCATTTTAATACTATTGTTTTCTAGATGGTTATTCAGGGTACAATCAAATAGCCTTAGCTCCTGAAGACCAACCAAAGACCACTTTCACTTGTCCCTATGGCATCTTTGCCTTTAGGA
>NW_026899546.1:0-8610 GCF_033153095.1 Gastrolobium bilobum
ATAAATTAAAATAACAAGTATCACTCACAAGAAGTACACAGAGACATGAGTCAGGTACTCTACCCTACACATCACCACTTTGTTTAACAGCTTCTTTCTCAAGAATGATGTCTAGTGCCAATTCACCATTAGAAGATTTGTAAAAACAGCAGACCCGCATGTCTAAGCCTTAATTAGTTCCAACTCTACTTTCTAAGGGTATTAACTGGATCTACTTAAATAAATGAGCTATCCCTACACGAATCTGTCTCCATACGGTTTTTGAGGTCAAACAACAAGTCTTCTTAGTACTAGTCAACTACATATATGATCAAAGTTATATCACCGTTATACTATTCAGTTATGGAGCCTGATGGAATTAGGGAAAGAATAATTGTGTAATAACCCAAAAATCTTGTACTCGAAATTAGCCTAATGAAATGAAATGAAAAGGGATCAAGTCCATATTCAGTGAACGAGTAGCTTTGAATAAGCAACATTAGTCATAAGTTAGAACCTATTTTAAATAAGATAAGTAGTAACTTAACCCAATGTGGTTTAAAGCCCAAACAATGTCATAGCCCAACCCACTTAAGAATATAAATAAGTTAAGATCAAGTGAGAAAGGATATAAGCCCAAAGCAATGCAAGCCCATTTTATGAATTGAATAAGGAATAGCCCAATTAGTAAGTACATAAAGACCCAAGCCCACACCACTCAAACAAAGCCTAAGCCCATTTACTAATGATCAAACCTCTCCATCAACACTATTGGGCCGAAAACACCACTATGCCCAATCCAATTCAAAGATAAGCCCTAGATGAGGTGGCAACACATGATAGGAAGAATTTGTATGAAGTTACACCTCCCCACATGATAACTTAGGCCATGACAAGGAGAGAAGGAAAGGAAGTTGTGTTCACATTCCCCTAGGCGCTAAATAAGGAAGGAAAAGTGATGAAGGAGTTTGTGTAAGAAATACTCCAAACCTAACCAATGCATGTGACTTACTTTAACCAAAAGCAACATTACTTTCCCTTAAGCTACCTTGGAGGGCGCACACATGACAAGAAAAGGAAAGCTTTCTTCTTACACACTCAAGCCATGCATGACACCTTACAAGATCAAGTCTCCCTTCTCCCTAGGCACACACGGTCACCAAGGAGTCACATGACCAAACTCTTCACTTCCTCTCAACCTTGGCCAAACAACAAAGGAAGCAAGGAAACCCTAGTTCAAATTCACACTCAACCCTCCTTGAATTATGAGCTTTCATCATGAATAGACTTGAATAAAAAATTAGGAAAATATCTTCCCTCTTTCCCCCTATGTCACGGCCATCAACTAAGGCAAGCAAGGATTGCTTTTCTCCCACTCAAACCTCTCACCAAGACCAAACAAATGCCAAGTGTAATACATGCAAAGGTCACAAAGAATAACCATCTCTCCTCCCTTTACATGTTCGGCCATTCCATCAACAAAGACAAGGAAAGATGTCTCACACTCAAGCATCACTCACTCACCACCAATGCATGTGAATAACTTCCTCCACACTCTCAAGTAACACTCAAGCACCTCTAACCTAATACCCCAAGGAAATGATGACTAGGCTTGAATAAAAGAACAAGCAAAGAGCTTCCTCCTCCCCCTAAGGCCGTGAAGCACTAAGCATCAAGACAAAGAATCCTTCTCCCTCACACCTTGGCTTCGGCCATCCCTTTCCCAAACAAACCAAGCAAGTAAAATACTCAAACACTTCATCCTTCTCTACTCCTAAGCCTCGGCCATAGCAAGTTCAAGGACCTAGGATCATCTCAAAATTATTCTAAGCTCTCCAAACCCTCTTGTCTTCACCCACATAGGTAAGGTAAAGGCTTCACCTCATTTCGTTTGGTGTAGACTAAGGATCCCTAAGTTTCCACTCTCTTTGTGTAGCAAGAGACCAAGAGGTTGTTGGAAGCAACTCTCAACTCAAGGCTCCTTGAAGATCACGTGTGAAGCATTAGATAAAGTTGTATTATCATCATTAAGGTAAGACCTCATCTCTTCAAGCTAGTAGAATGAACCCTAACCACTCTACATGACTAGATCTTGGACTAATAAAGCCATGCATGCATCTATCATCCTAGAAATCATCTCCTATTTTATACCATCTCTACATGGCCGAACTTAAATGATATGCATGCACTCTCCAAATCTTCAAAACATTGGCTAAACAACCTAAACCTAAAATGGCCGAATGTGATGTATAGGGAAGTATAGTCTAAAGTCTGATTTAAGGATCAACCATTTTATATGAGCATTTAAGCCATGAACATGTTATCAAAAATGTCCTCTAGGTATACACCCCTAAATGGTCGAACCCCAACAAGCTTAGAAAAGAAATTTGTGAATGTTTTCTTAAGTATCATGATGTATGGCCGAAATGGATAGGACCTATGCATGAGAACAACTAGTGAAAATCATCTCCTAAGGCATTTCATCAAAAAGGGCTGAACCTATGTCAAGAGGAATATTAAGTTTAGATCTTTAATTTTAGAACTATGTACTAAGGATGGTTATGTTATTAGGCCGAACCAAAGGGACAAGAAAGGACCAGAACCACCTTGAACTCTTGGGAAGTGATAAGACAAGACTATTGTGTAAGTGATTTATGGTTGTTGAAGCGGCTACCCTATGGTTGCCACCCCCTTTATGTTAAAGTGAGGTTTGACTGCAATATGTTATATGATGCATTACATGATATGTTTGGTTGTTTGGAACTAATGTTTATTCATGCAAGTTTTGTAAGATGGCCTGTGCACTAATACCACAGAGGCAACCTGACGAGGACCCTGGGTATTCGTCCATAAGACCATGGAGAGTAATTGCCATGGCAGGATTGGTATGATGATATGAAAGCATGATTATTTTCCAAACTATGTTTCCAATGTTTTGCCATTCTATTATTGTACATGTTATTATGTGACTATTGCAGGAGTAAGCATCATGGTTTGGAGGTTGCTCCAACTGTGAGTCCTTACTGAGACCCCCAATCTCACCCCTCTTTGGGGAAACCCACTTTCAGGAAAAAAATGACTAAATGGGTAAGACAGGGAAGGAGGCTGGTACGAGTTGAAGAGGAACCTGCGCAACCACGTGCAGTTGATAATGACTCCAAAATAACGGAGATATTTGAGAACTTACTGGCCGAAGGAAGGCTCTTGGAGGCAGGCTATATTATATCTGCTCTAGCTGGGCCCATGTGGCTTGAATAGGCACCTTCCTAAGGGTGTACCTAAGTTCTAATTTGGGATGACTGTAATAGACTATGCCACTTAGATTATTTTGAACCTCTTATATGCCTTTGAAGTACGATATTTTGGAATGTTTATGTTTTTATGGACTTATGAATTTAGTAGGAAAGATTAAGTAACATAAGCCATTATCCGCATAAGACACTTAAGTAACTACCCACTGGGTAGTAGTCAACACTAAAATTATGATCATGTAAGTGAGCTCCTAAAATAGCGCATAAGTATAAGTAGGGTAACCAAGTAGAGATTAATTTGTAAGTAGACCGTAGACAAAGAGAAAGAGAAACTCATGACTAGAGGAATAGATAAGTTAGGGGAATGAACGAAATTAATTCCCATTAGTAAATTTTAAGTTAACCACGCTTAAGTACATGGATTCCGCGCATTGAATGTCAAGCAATGTTACACCTTTGATGGCCTCATTAAGGGTGTTACAAATTGTGTCTATTATCCAGCAATATAATACACGCACACAAGGACACGTCATGAATAAAATAAATAAGTATCAGTAATCGTTATTTAAAGGTGGCATGTTATCATTCATGACTTAAACATCACAAAATACTCACATCAAATCTGTACATATGGCATTCCTAACAATCTATAAAAGTCAGATTCTTAATCAGTGTCTAATGTGAGTAGCAATTTAACATTTTACACATAGCATTTCAAGCACCAGCGTACCCGAGGTCACCATGACTGTGCACACACCATACGTGGCAGTGAGTTGATCAGGCTCACCCCTAGCATTGCAGTGTGCATAACCATGTTAAACACCGAATACAACAAGTACCATCACGCACATAACATAATATCAAGCAGCCAACAACCTTTCAATAATTATATTCTAACATCAGCAGCGGAACAGTATATTTCTAACCTACAGCCAAACAACCAATTCACAGTTATATTCAAACAGTAATAATTCAACAAATTATACCAACAACCAACATATTCAAACAACAACCATTCAACAACCAGGCACAAACAACAAACAATTCATCAAACACAACCACCTTGAATCTAAACTGCTCTGATACCAATTAATGTAACACCCTCTCTTGTAGGCCTCCAAGAGAGTTGTTTGCTAAGCGGAATTAGAGTTCTTTAATAGTATTTTAGAGACTGAAAAAAATTTCGCTTTTACATTGCCAATTAAAACTAAAGAGGGGATCTGGTTAATTACTAAAATCAGAGTACACAAAATTTCTTAAACTCGTTAAAAATATAAATTTCCTGATAGACCTTGCTGTCTTTAAAAATTCGTATAAAATCCAGTTCAACGATTCAAAAATATATTATTTGTAATCTGGAAACTAGACATCTGGGGCTTCACGTTCATATAAAATAATAGTGATTTGGAGTTCGTTTGCCCCTCGAAACATAACTCGCAAAATAAGAGAGAAAATAGGGGAAATATCACAAGTGTCCTGGGTGGTAAAATTCATAATAAATCGATCTTTCAGAATTTCTTTGCAAGGTTTATATATAATGAAACTAGACACCTGGGGCTACGCGTGCATATAAATTATAAGAAAATCGGAGGTCCGTAGCCCCAGTACGACAACTTACAAAGTGCTCGCAAAGACTTTTCAAAACTCAGCATTTAGATAACATGTCAAAATCCTTTTCGCAAACGTTTCAACATCTGTTTCCAAAATACTTGCTGGCCATAAAATCGTAAAGCAATAATAAAATCATAGTTCACAGTAATACAAGCTTCTCAATTTCATACAGTCATCCATAAAATATCACATCAATAGCAGCATGCCCAAACAGTAGAAGCCAACAACAAATATCCAAGTCCTCAAAAGCTTTTACGTCCTCCTGCCATTTTGTAAAAATAGCAGCCCCAAAGGGGTGAGAGAAAATCCCAGTAGTGTGGCAACAAAACCATAATGCAACAATATTAACTAGGCACAAAATCATAAATAGTCACTTCAAACATTTAATCCTTTTCATTATATATCATAACGCGTATATAACGCCATTTTTCCTTTACGCTCATAGCACCGTCGTGCGCGTAGCATCACAGTGGGTATTCCTAATGGCTCCCATGAAGGTGAATCCCACTGTGGAACCTATGCGGACTGAAGCCAAGTGTCCCCTCTCCTGGTACCAGGCATGCCTATATGATGCATGCTCAGTCACATGTCCTCAATACAAATATATATATATATATATATATATATATATATATATTCAAGATGTCATGAATCAAGTATAGATGCCATGTTATGCAATCGCACCCAACAGAAAAATGTATTATGATGTAAAATGCATGCATATATCATATCATCCTTTCATATTCTTACCATTGGCTCATCATCATCATAACATACATAGAACAAATGTGAGCAACACATCACAATTCCATACACTAGCCAATAGTCATATTAGGTAATACCGCCTACACATACCTCGTACGTCGAAATTTAAGTTACCAACAAACAGTGATATAGTCCCACTTCTCAAGGATTTTTCGTACCTAATTTACAGTATAATCAATCAGTGTACATTCAATTTATTCATCAAATTCCCAAGCTTAAAAATTCCTATAGCATTCGGCCCTAAGGTTCTTTTTCTAAAAATTATTTTTTAACTCTCAATTAACCTTTGTTCATTTTAAACAGTAGGGAATTCTTTTAATAATTCCTCTAAGGCAGAACCGGTTTTCATGTTTCTCTTACAGAAGATTTCTAACTTGAATTGCATAAAATACAGTAGCGCGTTTCAGTAAAACGGTGAACGTTTTTTTTTTATGTAAAACAGTGAGCAAATAGTAACCATTTTTCCAATAAAACAGTGAACGTTTTCTAATAAAACAGTGGACCTCTTTCTAATAAAACAGTGGACATTTTTCTAATAAAGCAGTGAGTGTTTTTTTCACACACCTATACTCCATACAGTGCGCTGAAAACAGTGAGCTGTGCTACCAAATTTTCCAGCAAACAGTGAGCATAAAAACCATTCTTCAGCAACGTTTTCAAGAAAAATAAAAGAAACATGCTGTCCAGAATTTTTTACAGCGAAATAGTGAGGGATTTTAAGCAAAACAGTGTGCGTTTCTTTAGCAAAACAGTGACAACTTTATAATAAAACAGTGAGCAAAAGATCCTCGTACGGCAACATCTTCTCACAAAATAAATATACTTGTGGTCTAATTCATTTCATCGCAAAACAGTGAGCAGAACAAAAGTATACAGCAACCTTTTCTCAAGAATATAAATTATTTTAAGACTTACTAACCCTACTTGATGCGATGTAAGAGGGGATAAGGTGTTGTCCACATACTTAGCTTCATAAAAAGTCTAGGTATATATATATATATAACATGTAAACAGTACCACTTATTAATTTGTATGATCATTCTTAGGTTTATATCTAGAGCTTTTTGAGTTAAGTTCAAGGTACAACAAGGTGAACTAAACATAAAAATAACCAACCCTCCATTGATGCTCTAAAACCGAAGACAAAGCTACCCAAAAGAATAGAAGATCACTTACGGTTTCTTGTTCACCACCTAGGGTTCGACTTGTAAAAGAAAATAGAAGGAGCTTCCACTTCCTACTGCTCCAGCGTCCACCTAGCAACGCTCAAAGGAAGGATAGGCTTCACCAAAATAAGGTCCATGCATGCAACAAAGAATAGTCTCATGAGAGTCTTGTGTGAGACGAAGGAAATGAGAGGAAAAGTTAACCCCTTACTTAGGAGCTTTCAACCAGAAGAGGAAAGGAATAGGATGAGTTCTATCATTGCTCCTCCTTCAAGGGCTTACGGTTTCAAGAAGAAAAGGAAAGGAGAACTAGATGATAGCTACACTTCTTCTCTTGAAGGCATAAGGTCACAGTTTTGGTAGGTTGAGGGAGTGGGACACTTTGTTCTTTGTTTAGCATTTTGGAGGATGAGGGAATGGGGTTTAAGTGTTGTTTTAAATGGTGCTAAGCCATCAGAAAATTTACTGAAGACTCTCCTCACATGGGGCGTACAAATGAGACAAGGTGAGATGTTTTTGGTCCAATAACATTACATGCAAGGCTGACCTTCCTTCAGCCATTGGTTGCATAAGATAAAGTGAGGTTTCAAAGTTAGTCTAACAAGCAACATGGTTGCTTTTGCAAAGGCTATGCGTAAGGGAGAGGATGTAAGAGAGTGTGCAGCCTTGTGTCATAACAATGACACTTTGATCAGAATTTTCTGATCAAAACCGGTCTTCAAGGCGCACAAATCAGAGGATAAAGCTTTGTTGCCATTTGTAGATACTACCCAATAGAAAGTGACCTTGTGGAATTACTAAGATAAGATAAAAGTTTGGGACAGCTTGTAGGGGCTTTGGGCTGATCAAATTGTGCCTCCTAAGGCCTCCTAGCTTCGGCCGAAACAAGGGAAAAGAGCTAACATGTGCAGCCCAAAATCCCTTTTAACTTAGACACTAACCCATGAGATTTTCAATCCAACATAGCCCTAGTAACACCATATTTTCTTTTCTTTCCTATGTTACAATTTATATACACATCCTTATACTTAAAATTAAAGTTTCATACGTCTAAAATAAATCTTCATTTAATACTATACTTCAATAATTTCCTAACTTAGTTTTAATCCTATGCTAGTTCTCAATAAATTCGAAAGCCAAGAAACAATACATATATATATATATATATATCAAGTTTAATTTTTCACACGTGCATTCTTATTCTTAAGGTATTTTGTGTATTCTCCTAATTACGTGGGATGTTACAACCTTGATCAAGTCACCATGACACCTCAAATTTGAAAACCTAATTAAGAAAATTGGGTTAAAAGACGGAATCTGCATGAAATACCTTTGGCTTGGTCATTCTGTTCAGTTAACACTGAAAAGCTAAATCTGAATCAATAAAGCCACAGTGCAAGAAGTTGGGCTCAAAGCGAAAATCTCAGAAGGAGAAGCCGAGCTCGAGGTTAATAGAAGGCAAACGTTGCCTCACCGAAGCACCATCTCAGCCAAAAAAGGTTGAGGGAGAAATATGGAAACAACATATTCAAATACTCGGTTCACTAAAATTGGCTGAATGAATGACAGAAATAATATCTGCAATCGCTGACCTAATTAAGTCGGCCAAAAAAAGTTCCAACCCAAAGAAAATTGCTTCAATAAAGATGCCAAGTCAAAGCAAGAATTTGAATGTTAACTTGAATAAAATATGCAAAGGAAATTCAAATGCTGAGATTACTGCTATTTCATCTTGGCAGCCTGAACAACCAAACTACCGGGCTGGGGGCAACTTTTAGCCGGGTTACATGGATGAGGCTTGTGGGCAACTCGTCAGTTGGATCCCAACAACTCAAGGT
>NW_026899547.1:0-8378 GCF_033153095.1 Gastrolobium bilobum
CCATTCTACGAGGAAGTATGAATTTGGAGAGAAATAATGATGTAAAAGAAAAAGGCATTGTATAGAAATGTGGTTGATAATCTTCGAATTATTTTACAATGAGGGCATCACCAAATTTTTTGTTTCTAAGAAGGATAAGATATATCTACATCCATGATAATTAATTTCAACAACTTTAATGGAGCAAATAGTGTCTTAAAAGAGAATGAATCCTCTAATGCTACGTGATCTCATCTCATAAACAAGCGAGTGAGGGGCACTTACCAGTGCAAATATTTCTCACCGCTCCAATTTAATTAATAATTAATTTAGTATTGTGAATTTTTTTAGCATGCACAGGTAGGTGAGGCTCTGTATTGTCCACCCTTCAAGTCCAATGAACTCTAATGTAAAGGGACGTATTAGATGATAAACATGTTTAATAAACAGTATATTGCCGATAAAAAAGTTTCAAGACTTTTTATGCACATATTAGGCACATAATGAGAGACAAAATTTCAATATTCATTTGTTGAATAACAAGAAAAGTTTTCTGCATATTGCATAACCAAGATAATATTAATGTTATAGGTACATAATCTATGTAAGTTAATAAGCTACAGACCACTCAAATATTTCAAAAAAAACAAACAAAACATTTGTGTATGAGAGTGAAAAAAACAAAGGTATCAATTGATGAGAACAAACTAGTTTTTTTATGAATCGGGTCGGGTCACAGATTGAACCAGTTTTTACAAAAATCGACCGAGTCGCACTTGTTCTATAACATAGCCGTTACAAAAATCGGACTGGTTATATGACCGGTTCACTGATTTTCGGATCGATCCGATTTTTATAACATTGGTTTAATACCCATTGCACAGTATATATGCCAACTTTTCACTTTATGATCTATTAAATTGGGATAAATACATTTGCATTTACTATAAATAATTTCATATAATAATTTTATAGAAAACTATTTCTACTTTTATTGCAGGAAGAGTTTTCTGCCAAGAAATACATAGGCGAATGACTTTTTTTTTTGCTTGATTTGGTGGGTCTCACTTTTTTTTTATTAAAGAATGTCTCTATGGCAAGGCATTACTTCTCTGCCATAACTACAGAAAAGTAATGCCCATAATTTTAGAAAAAATTTTAAAAATATATTGATGAAAATGAAATAATTTTTTTTTTAAAATGTAAATAACATGCTCCATCACAATAATAGCATGCAAAGGTATCACAAAGTTTTAATGAATTTTATGCTTATAAATTTTTGATTTGATTATCCTTCTTAAGAATTACCTTTAAATGTGTGTTAAAAATTCACACAATTTTTTAAATCTTATAATATGGATTATCCTTTCAAATCTAATAAATTATATTAAAATTCATTAAATTACAATCTTATAAAATCTTGATCGTAAAAAGAATCTTTTAAAAAAATATTTAAAGTCGTTATAATTCTAAATAGTCTTTTAAAATTTATAAATTTTTTTTGGGAGGTTATAGTTACTACCTCTTTTTCTTACTACCTCTTACTATTAAATCTTAACCATTGATTTCCGTCAATCTAACGGTTATAATTTATTGGGTCATACTTATTAATTAATTATTAATTTCTAATAAATTATAACCGTTAGATTAACGGAAATCAATGGTTAAGATTTGGTACTAAGAGGTAGTAAGAAAAAGAAGTAGTAAATATAACATCTCCCGAAATTTTTATCTCAAAATAGTCTTTTAAAAGAATCATCTTTAACTAAATTTCATCATACCTACCCAATGGGTGCAGCTCAGTTGGTAACTTGGCGCTGAGTTAGTGGGGTTGGATATGTGTTCGATTCCCACTGAATGCATTCTTGGGGAGGGGGCTGAACCTTTAGCCATCACTGTTCCCCCGCACTCCGGATTAGTCCCATAGCCGGCTCAAAGAGTCGAAGCTCGTGGGGATACCGGAGAGAGCCAACTCGTCTCAAAGAGATAATTAGGGTTGGCTCCAAAAAAAAAAAATGCATCATACCTGGATGCACAACAGCATCAAGGAATCTCATTACAATTGCGTATAAACACACAAAGAGAGATCACCTTTCTTTTGACCTCATCACTGTAGGATCATCCTTTTTATTGAGTTTCTCCACCTTTTATGTCCAGTTTCAAACTCCCCCTTCCGTGTAGAAATTACCTGATTGATGGCCCATAAAACATAGACAAAAAAATACTGATGATAATATATCAGCAAATGCTTGTGAAGATGCATATTATGAAGATCGAGAAACAAAGAGTCACACATAACAGATCATCTAACCAACACTCAATTATCAAACATAACAGATCAACTAACTAACACTCCATTATCAGCTAGAGAAGCACCACTGATCATGTCAAGAACACAGCTTTTGTGACCCTGCATAAGCATTGTAGTTCAATATTAAATGTTTTCTCAAACACATGAAATGATTGAACTATTTTAAAATATAAGAGAAAACAACAATTGAGTCTAGGGAAGAAGATTTGTCACAGAAAGTCCTCTAACTAATCCAGAATAGACGACTATGTACCTGTTTGATTGTGATTTTTTTTTAATTCCTAAAACTGTTTTTGTAAAATAGTTAATGAAATGAGTGTTTTATGTGTTTTTTTATTTTGAAAGTTAAAAATAAAAACACAAAACAAAAACAATTGAAATATGTTCTATAAATTTGATTCTAAAAAAAAAAACAGTTGTAATTTTTAAAATTATTTTTACAAATCAGGCATTATCAAACACTTTTTTTTATTATTTTTTTTCTGAAAATTGAAAAACTGGTTTTGAAAACAATATTCAAACAGACCCTACTCCTCTAAAGAACATGCATGTCCACGATAATAATAATAATAATAAAATATAAAAAAAAATGACTTGAGGAGAATCATGCAATACAGATACTCACAGGTGTATCGAAAATGGACAACACTTAAAATGTGCTTTTCCAACTTCACCTGTCTTTTCCTGCAATTGTCACAACTTTCTAACTACGAGTTCTAAACAAATTCGTAGAATCAATGAGCAAAAAAGGAAAACTACATCAAATGGCATAATCCAGTTAAATTTTATCAGAAATTTATTCTAACATTTACCCTCTCCTCCTCATTTGCGTCCATTATATAAGCCATACACCTACCATATAAATTTCAAATCATTAATTTGATATAGATTAGTATCAAGTATATTCACTAAGCCAAAAGATCCATCACCCCTCCAAAATAACAAAAACGAAAAACAAAAAACAAAACTCCTCTCAACAAAGAATATAATAAGTTGATAACTCAATTGGCCACATCCCACATTTTTATAATTTGAGCACCTCAACCCTCCACATTTAAGGTGAAATATGTTAGTATATAGGTGTCCTAGAGACAATCTGTTTTATCAGATGAACACCTTTTTCTATTTGATATATCATGATTAATAAATTTGAGCAAACTTTATCTTTATCATATTTATGTCTCGCCAATATTTTATTGTTAATATGCGTTTAAAGATAAAGACCCTAGGAATGGAGCAGGTGTTCACTTGTGGATCTATGATATGGATCATGATCATGAGGACTCGAGGACACTGAATGTCTATTACCTAAAATTTGTTCCTGGTCTTAAATCACCAAGAAAGGGTATTGGTGATCTCAATAAGACTAGTACGACATCATCTACTTGTATGGAGATACAAGGTAGGGACCTCATGGAATGCAGGCATGGTGATGCCTTAGCTGATGTCGTGGGTGGATCTGTTGGAGAACAGATAGCATTGAACTGACCCGCTTAGAGACTCCACAAGGATTCATTATGGAGAGTATCATTGGATTTGTAAAGTCTCTGAACGTTTGGTAGTGCAGGATCGTCCTAGACTTAAGGATGTCATCGAATACTATGTCCTAGAGTTATACTTTGACTGTACAACTCTATCCGCCTAAAAATGGGGAGAACAGTGTACTCTTGGGTATAACTCGAATACATGAGTATAGATGGACATGCCGAAAGGACTCACAATCCCCTATAAGGGATTAGTCGTTCACAAAGACCGGTAGGGCTGAGATGACTTCTAGTTGACTCGGGAATCTATGCATAGTAAGAGATCATGAAGAGTCATGATCTGTCTTAGAGTCAATAGAAGAAGATTCCTAGTTCCTGTGAAATATTATATTTAGTCAATAAAGAGAGATGATACTCTATCCTTGCTCTCGACTAAATGTGAATGACGATGTGAGGGATAATGCTGGCACGGTATCCAAATCAGAAAGGTAGATCACTTGATCAACTCAATTAGTTCTGGGGCTACAGAGCATTGCTAGTGTATCATGTAGTCATTAAATGGATTGGGCCTTTTAAAGGTGTTTAAATGGTTCAAGTTTATTTATGTCAGTAACTAATTGGGCCTAATGGGTCACACACAAAGGTTATTCCTTATTGCAAGTTATAGCAAGTTTGGACCAATAATGAGTTATTGGGCTTTGTCAAGACTATGAGTCAAGTTGGGTTGGAGTAGGGACTACAAGCCCACTTGATCCATGCGCCCTTTTGGGGCATTAGTGGGGAAAGAGTTTCCTCCACTAATGGGCCCAAATATGATGATAGGCCAAAGAAGCCTTGGGGCATGAATCCTAGTAAGTCAAAGAGTTGACTTGACCAAAATAAGGTTTGGGCAAATTTGCAATTTGAAATTTGAAATTTGAAATTTGAATTTTGAATTTTTGAAATTTGAATTTTGAAATTTGAAATTTGAATTTGAATTTGAATTTAAAATTTGAAATTTGAAATTTGAATTTCGAATTCAAATTACAAACTTGGATAAGATTGAATTTATATTTAACTTTAAATTTCAAATTAGAATTTAAAATTTGAATTTGAATTTTAAATTCTATGAGGTTAAATTGTTGAGAATAATTTAAAATTATTTAAAAGAATAATCCAATAGAGATTGGATGAAGATTCTCTCAACTACTTTTTCATTTGAATTCGGAATTGAAATGAATATCGTTGCAACAAAATTTCTGATAAAAGGAAAGGTATTAAAGGGGCGCATAATTAAAGGGAGTGAATCAAGGAATGTCCCTCTCATCATTCAATATCTGCGCCTAATTAAAGGTGGCTGATGAGGGGCGCCTAATCAAGGGAGAGAATCAAGGAAAGTCTCTCTCATCCTTTTAATGTGTGCGCCTAATTAAAGGGAGCTGATGTGGGGCGCATAAGGAGATGGAGAGAATCAAGGAAAGTCTCTCTCATCACTTTAACTTGTGTGCCTAATCATAGGAGGGGCTTATGTGGTTGATCAGTTTTTTTTTTATAAAAACCTGATGCATCATCTCTCCTATGTGTGTGTAGAATTCGAAGAAGAAAAAGCTCCAACCTTTCCTTCTCTCTCTTGTTGCACCATCACCTAACCTCAAGACACCATTATAGTATTGAGAAAAATAATCCACCGAGGATAAGGAGGGATCAAGGAGAAAGAGTTCTCGTTTGCAAGAAGGAGATAATCGTGTGGATCACCATTGGAGGGCGTCATCTTTTTGCGCCTATAAGTGTAAAGGTAATTCTGAAACCCTATTTCGTTTCAACAAAAAACATTCAGACATGGGGTGTATAGATGGTCTATGCTTCCGCTGCGAATTTTTTTTGTTTTCCACCCATGTATGCGCACCATGGTATGACTATGGTGCAATCTTTCGAACCTTCAAAATGTACAAAATACATAAAACATAGGAGCTAGGAAACAACCACACAAACATGAACACAACAAAATCTGAATTTTGAAGTATCACGTTGTCTCTGAAACCACAAATATATGGATCTCTATCGGAAGTACCCGTGCTTCAATTAAGAGACCAAAAGTCAAAAACACAATAGAATATCTGAAAATAGAATTACTAGTCTAAATTTATAAACTAATGAAAGAACAGAGAAAATAAATACAGAAAAAGTTCACACACTAAGACTTGAGAAGCACAGAAATCTATTAAGTAAAGGACAATTACCAAGTTTAAAAGCAAACAACAAACTGTACAAGATATAAATAAATTAGCATGCCACAATTTTCATTAGAAGAAAAAATGATATTTCATATAAATATTTGTAGTTACGTGGTTGCGAGGAAATAAATTCTTCAAAAGGGAAGATGCGAGGTGATACAACCATGAGATAACATAACATGATAATAGGAAAAGTCATATATAAAAAGGCTCATTTAATCTCATATTATATAGGAGAGAAAATCTCTTATATTGTAAACACACATGTGGTGAAATTCCTCATTTACAAAAAAAAGAAAAGAAAAAAGAATATCACGATTTTCGATAGATTTATTGGAGATAAAACTACTCCCATATTGCACGAGAATAATTTTTTCCATATAAAAAACATACATTTAAAAGTCCTCGTGAGTGCTAATTGAACTTTCTGTTGGCATGGCTTTACCCATCATACAATTTGTTCAAAGCAAAGCAAACTGCAGGACAAACTACTAGGGGTGGCAATTTGGGTGACCCGCCCCGCCCCGCCACCAACCCGTCAAAAACAGAACGGGGAGAGTTGACCCGCCAAAAAATATGGGTTGAAAAAATGAACCCATTCCGTTTTATGGTGGGTTGGCGGGTCAACCCACCAACCCGCCAATTAAAAAAAAAATTAATTAAAATTTAAAAATAAATTATATTTTATGAATTTTTCTAATATTATTTTATTTTATTTCACATTTCTCTATATTTTTTTAGTCTTAATCTTAAATGTGTACTAATATTTGTCAAACATTTTTTAGAAATTTATATATAGATAAAATTTGTCATAAATAAAATTGTTATTCTTTATTTTTTCTAGGAAGTACTAAGATAAAATAAAACTTTGGATATCACAAAAATTTAAGGACTAATGAAATACTACAAAAATTTGGATATCACAAAAAAAATTATAACCCGGCGGGTCAACCCGCCCCGCGGCAGGTTGAACCCGTTTTGATCCACTTCTAGCGGGGCGGGTTGAGGTGGGTTGGTGGGTTGAAAATCTCAACCCAACCCACCCCATTTTGACGAGTTGGCGGGTTGACCCGCCAGGCTCAATCCATATTGCCACCCCTAATTTTCATTCCCACCATGAAATGTTTGGGTTGGGTTTCTATTTTTGGTTACCAAATGGCCCAATATGATCGATCAATGGACTCAACCTTTTCATCCGAAAGTAAATTTATTGGGCGGGTCATGCGTCACGGATCTGAATCCGGGTCCGGGTTCTTCAATAGATAAATATTGGGCGTTTGGTTTGCAGCATAAGCGTGAGAGAGAAGGAGAAATAGAAAACAGAGAAGAGAAAACAGAAAGGGTTTTGGCCTCTGAAACTCACACAGTGTTGCGTTTCGTTCTTTATTCCTCTCTCTCACTCCAAACTTCGATGAAACCCTAGCCATGCATCATGCATTCCCCGCGATCAGATTTACTATTCCTTCATCTTGATTTTTCTCATTGTTTGACTCATATTTTCGTCTTTTTCTATTTCCAATCATCACAGAACTTGACTTAGTAGTGTTTTTCGATGGATTTTGGGTTCTCGAGTTCCCTATTGTTTGCTTCATTCGCTTTTTGACGAAGCCTTGCTTTTTTCCTTTTTGGCCTTGACTTGATCCTATCACTTGTGCGCACCTGCCAGGAAACAGGGCAAGCTGCTGTCCTTGTCTTCATCTTGCTTTTCCTGGTGCGCCTAAGATTTGAGTTGTAATACATGAATGGTCGGCCATAAATGTTTGGCCTTGACTTGATCCTATCACTTGTGCGCACCTGCCCGGAAACAGGGCCATCTTGGCCAGACCATTTTGGATACATGGAAGAATGCTAACTTTTGTGATAAAACAAAAATTATGTTATCAACATATCTCAGTCAGCTACACCTGCAGAAATCAGCAGCATCTACAAAACTTAAAATTTTCACAAGATACAGATGTACAGAAAAATATCACAAGCTTAACCAAAAACACCAAGCCAAGGATATAATATATTTCACAGCAAGCTCATGCTTACCGGTATAAGAAACACAAATAGGAAAGTTGCTCTTGAATATATTCTTCTTAGCTAAAGCATATTGATGAATTAAGAATTGAACAGTAAAAGGACTTCAAGAAACAATCAAGGACTTCTTGACTAAACCTTTTGAAACTTATACTAATTAAAGAAACAATAACAACAACAACAAAAGCCTTTTCCTCCTTACATTTGTAGAATTTCAAATATTTGTCCAACAAACATGACATATTCATGTTCTATGGATCTAAGCCTCAAACTAACCTAGAGTCAAACAACACATTTATCAACATAAAATAAAAATACATGAAAACAGGGCAAGCATTATGTGTTGATGAAATAAAAATATGAAATTAA